>NC_057801.1:508051624-508068418 GCF_018294505.1 Triticum aestivum | reverse complement strand
GCCCTGTCGGACCCCACCGGACCCGCCGGAGGTATCCGCCACCATCGCCGCGGTTTTCGTGAGAAAACCGTCGGGTTTTTTTAGAAACCCCGGTTTATTTTTTTAATTGATCGGCTGTATTTTTCAGTTTAGTTATTTAGCGAACGCCCGTTCGTTCGTTTGTTTTAAAGAACGATTTTCACCGTTTAGCCGCACACAGCGAACGTTCGTTCGTTAGCCTGTTCGTCAGTTTTTTTTTCCAGGGTTTTTCCACGATTATTTTCGATCGCGATTTCTGCCCTGATTTTCGTTTTAGTTTATCTTTTCGCTCGTTTATCGGAATCAGGCGATTCAAGCGCCTAGAGTTTTTTTCTCGAGACCCCCTTTCTGGTAACCAACTTAAACAAGTTTTTGCTAATGTAAAATTTGACTTAGGTTCAGATTAGTAAATGGAGCTTGTTTCTTTTGCAGTTTGAGTTTCGTTGCTTCGTTTGATTTGATTCTTTTTGCAAACCGGAGTTCTTAAGTTGAACTTTCTAGTTAGATCTCTTATTTTAGTTTTACCAGTGCTTCTAGTTGAGTGCTTGTTGTATGCTTGTTTGTTTGCGTAGAGTACCCGGAGTGCGCAGCATGCTACTACGAGTCTCTAGGTTTCACGGATCATCAGCAAGGCAAGTAACACTTTGATCATACCTCTTTACTACCCAGTTTTCTTGCATTAGATCAATCCTCAAACAATTGCATGATTAGGATCTGTTTAATATGTGGGTTTTGGGAAGTAGATGAGGTAGTACCTATTGTCCTATTTATTACCAAACTTTGGGAGTTACATCTACGTTGCTTACATTGCTATGCTATGCTTGTAGACGTGCATTGGGTGAGTGTATCCATGACAGATGTGAGTATTGATGTTTAATGGTTAACTTAAGGTGGCTACTTTAATACACATCTGGGTGGATTGAGGCACCTGGGGAACCCAGTGTTGCCTGTATTTTTGGAAATCCTGGGGTACCGTGTGATTCTCCTATGGACTGCCATCTAGGCTCAAAGGGATCATAAGATTATTCATGCTAGAAACTTCCATGTGCAGCCACAAGCCATTATGGGCTTTAGCATAGTTGAGTATGTTGTGTGACCTCTTTCAGTGGTAGACTAGCAGATGGAGGGGATGTAGGTTGGTACTGTTTACCCAGAGTAAAGAGTTAATGCTTCTAAAAGACTGTGTCTCTGTCATCCGTTTCTCAAACATCATGAAGTGCGAGAAATTCAACGGAGGAGATCGAGTCTTGTGGGGAAAAGTGCAAACCTCTGCAGAGTGTACAAACTAATCATGGTTAGTCCTGTCCCCGGTTATGGACGTTTTGAGTATCTAGCTTCTTGGATTATCCTATGGATCTCATCACTCTTAATTCAATTTGTTGGGTTTAATGATGATGCTTAATTGGTATTGAGAGGGGGATTACCTTCTCAATGTTTAACAACCACCATGATAGTTAAATAAAATTCATTCCTTTGTTGTAGGAAAAAATTGGCTTTATGCAAAACCTGTAACCATAGAGCTTACCACCAGCCATATATGCATGTAGGGATAGCATTATTTTATTCATTACTCTCTTTGTGTTACATTGCCAGCATATTCCATGTGCTGACCCGTTTCAGGCTGCAATGTTCATGTTGCAGACTTTTCAGACGACGAGTAAGGAGCCTTAGGTCGTGATCTTTCACTCAGTGATGCATTTGGAGTTGATGGACTCGCTTTATCTTCCAAGCCTTCCGCTGTTATTGTATTTAGATGGCCTTAAGCCATATTATTGTAAAAAGTTCTCTTTTGAGACATTCGATGTAATAAGTGTGTGATTGCTACTCTGTTATAAATCCTTCAAGTACTGTGTGTGTCAGCATTACCGATCCAGGGATGACACTGATGCATAGAGATCAGACTGTTTGAGGTCTGGTCGCTACACCTGGCCGCCCCTCCTCTTCTCCACTACGGCCCATGAGGCCCACTAAACCCCCTGGGGGGTTCCGGTAACCCCCCGGTACTCCGGTATATGTCTGAAACCTTCCGAAACCATTCGGGTGTTCGAACATAGTCATCCAATATATCAATCTTTACGTCTTGACCATTTCAAGACTCCTCGTCATGTCCGTGATCATATCCGGGACTCCGAACTACCTTCTGTACATCAAAACACAAAAACTCATAATACCGATCGTCACTGAACTTTAAGCGTGCAGACCCTACGGGTTCGAGAACTATGTAGACATGACCGAGACACGTCTCTGGTCAATAATTAATAGTAGAACCTGGATGCTCATATTGGTTCCCACATATTCTACGAAAATCTTTATCGGTCAAACCGCATAACAACATACGTTGTTCCCTTTGTCATCGGTATGTTACTTGCCCGAGATTTGATCGTCGGTATCTCAATACCTAGTTCAATCTCGTTACCTTCAAGTCTCTTTACTCGTTATGTAATGCATCATCCCGCAACTAACTCATTAGCTACATTGCTTGCAAGGTTTATAGTGATGTGCATTACCGAGAGGGCTCAGAGATACCTCTTCGACAATCGGAGTGACAAATCCTAATCTTGAAATACGTCAACTCAACAAGTACCTTTGGAGACACCTGTAGAGCACCTTTATAATCACCCAGTTACGTTGTGATGTTTGGTAGCACACAAAATGTTCCTTCGGTAAGCGGGAGTTACATAATCTCATAGTTATAGGAACATGTATAAGTCATGAAGAAAGCAATAGCAACATACTAAACAATCAAGTGCTAAGCTAACAGAATGGATCAAGTCAATCACATCATTCTTCTAATGATGTGATCTCATTGATCAAATGATAACTCATATCTATGGTTAGCAAACTCAACCATCTTTGATCAATGAGCTAGTCAAGTAGAGGCATACTAGTGACACTATGTTTGTCTATGTATTCACACATGTATTATGTTTCCGGTTAATACAATTCTAGCATGAATAATAAACATTTATCATGATATGAGGAAATAAATAATAACTTTATTATTGCCTCTAGGGCATATTTCCTTCATAGAGCGGGACTGGTTTTGCGCGTGGGAGACGGCTCCACGATAAACGTCCACCACGACCAATGGATACCGAGGAATGGCAGCTTAACACCACTAGGTGCTGAGTATGTCCCGAGAGTCACCAAAGTTTGCCACTTGCTTGATCATTCGGGCTTGAGATGGAATGAGCTGCTACTTGATTCAATGTTCTCTTAGGACGACGCAGCAGATATTAAACAGATCACCATTGGTGGCCCGAACACGGATGATTATTTGGCATGGACCTTCACCAAAGACGGACAATTCACAGTTCATTCGGCGTACCATCTGTATGTTTCTCAGAAAAGGGCAAGAACGGGCGGGCATGGATCTTCATCTTCAGTGAAACAACATAAGAGTTGGATGGCCATGTGGGACGCTTTGGCACCAGGAAAGGAAAAGATTCACATGTGGCGTTTGTTCGGTAATGGTTTTACTGTTGGACACGAACTACAGCGCAGAAGAATCAAGGCGGGCGTTTTTTGCACGGCATGTGGACGAGACGAGACGATATACCATAGATTCTGGGGGTGTCCACACTCAGTGCTATATTGGGAAAAAAACTGCAGTCGGAAAAGGGAATTGCGGCGGCGATCCCACCGGGTCGTGTTGATTCCCGGAGTGCAGTAGCTAGATGGCCCCTTGAGTGGTTCGAGCATGCTGGGGAGGAAGAGAGAGCAGTGTTGATCCAATCAGCCTACGCGTTGTGGCTCGCTCAAAATGAAGCTAAGGATGGAAAGCGTATTGAAGATCCACATGAAATAATGATGCAGGTGTTGAAGCTGGTGGAGGAATGGCAACAGGTTCATGCAAAACCCATCACTGAGCGTACGCCGTCGACGAGAGCTAGGTGGGAACCGCCGTAGGAGGGCTGGATTAAAGCAAACTCAGATGGAGCTTTCTCCAAAGGGCGCGGAAAGGGAGGAGCAGGTGTTGTCCTCAGAGATCATAACGGAGGTTTTTTGGCTGCCGTGGGACTCTTTGTCGATCATGCGTCGAGCACTGAGCAGGTGAGGTGGTGGCATGTCGACGAGCCATCCAACTAGCGCGCGAAGCAAATGTGCAAAATCTTCATGTAGAGCTGGACAATCTGGGCGTGGTTGCGGCGATCAACAAACAGGACCAAAATCTATCAACTTTGGGGCCTTGCATTGAGGAAATCAAGCGGTTGCTAACCCAATTTCCACAGGTGAAGGTGTCTTAGACGAGGAGAGAAGCAAATGGAGCCGCGGATAAATTAGCTAAAATTAGCTTAGGGGATGAGGTCTGTAATGTTTGGTGGAATGTACCACCGGAGTCTATCCTACAGGTGATCTCAGACGAGATTACTAGCTACGTTTAAATAAGAAAACGATGTTGATCCTCAAAAAAAAAAGGATTGAAATCCTACCAAAATATGCCAAAATGCTAAGTGTCACATGTACGTGGATGCTAAAATTGCTGGGTTTTTTTTCTCTAACCACTGGTCGGTGGATGCCAGTGCCACAGAGATGCATAGATCAGCGTCGACGCTACTACAACTGTTGCCGCACAGCACACTTGACGTAGCATCTCTGGTCTAACAGGATTTGCGTAGCTAGGACGAGAATCTCCTCGTGCATATGGATTCTATGCCGCCCGAAGTGGGAGAAAAGTCCCCCAAATAGGTGGGGAAAAGCGATCGACCGAGCTCACTTTTGCATGGTTCGTCGACCGCGCAATCATGCTGTTCAAATCCTGTCCGCCGGCCGGGCAAGCTCGCTGGATCGCGAAATCCGGATCGGCGCTTTTTCTCCGGGCTCCTGCGACCACTGCGTGATTTGCAATGATGCCATGTAGGAGTATCATTCCGCTTGTTCTGCGCATCGATCGGAATCCGGTGGGAAGCGCCCATAGAATATTGGTGTATTATTGGTCACTCAATCTTTGGCAAATCAGGGATCCGCAGAAAAAGTGAATCTCTTTTTCTCTCTTCTAGTAGTACTCCGTAATAGGGTGGCCACCATAGAGACGCTCACGTATAGGCGATCGCTCTCTCCAACCGGTGGTGGACGGTGCATGCCGGCCGGTGGACAGAGCTCATCACATTTGCAATTTGTAGTGCCAAGCAAATTCGATTTCTAGTTGACTGAACAATACGTACAACGTCCGTGTATTTCCCCTGGAAAGAGAGGGAGAAAACACATTACAAGGATGTGCACATACGCGAAGGCGGGAGCGCTGCATGCACGGAAATTTGTATACCAACGTCTAGATCACTCCTACTTAACTGGAGTAATAAGCAAGATACTGATGGAAGCAACCCGGGCGGTGCCATGCGTACGGCAAACTGTATTTTTCTGATCAGGTTCCAACAGCATCTTTGAAGCACTTGATGTCCAGTCCACTCCTCACCAAGACTCAACTTTACGTGCTTGTAGTTTCTCGCATACATTTAATTAAGAGTGCAGCGGTATATATTGTCTTTGGCAGGTGTAGTTCCGTAGTTAGCCTACTCGTCGTTGTAGCTAAGGCTAACACGTACTCCTACGTCTATAATTGGACGCAAGCTAGACCTAGGTGCAAACCGGTATACATATACTCGTGGACCGCTGTCTGGTCCAACCGGCCCATCTTATAAGTAGCTAATAATAAATCATGATTTCGGAGAGAAAACGAGTCACGCATCCGTGTTTTCTTCGTGTGACGGCAGCAGCACGATATGGACAGGTCGTACACGGTGCACCTAGCATTGGTTTTTTGTTCCTCCCAATCAGCAGCCGTTTGCTTCCTTTGGACATCACATTTGCTGCCCCTTTCGCCAGCATCTAGCAAATGCAGTACCATCCAAGGACCAGCGAAAAACTGAAGAGGGGCGCACAGCTTGACAATGCATGGAAGGAGTGGCAGACAGTTTCATGCGGCACGGAGGGCGGAATATTCTGACATGCATGCGCAAGCCTAGCTAAGCTACAAGTATATACTTGTAGCTGAATGGGGAGTGGCCATTAGCTTGGCGATCGATCGGTCATGCACGTTGACGAGCTAGCATGCACACAGCAGAGAGAGACAGGAGAGTAGTATAGATCACTATAGATTTGGCAGCCATGCATGTCGACAAGCTAGCACCAAGGAGACAGAGAGAAGGACAACACGAACATGTCAGTATGCGCGCGCGCGACAAAGGAGCTACGATATGCGGTGCGCCTGGCAGGGGAGGGACGTGCGTCTTGTAGCTAGCGGCACCGGGTGTGAATCCATCCAGTGTGCGCTGCTGGATTCCTACACCACGGCCTTGTCGCGGTCGCCCACTCCACTTCGCCACTGGCCTCAGGTGGCTCGAGTCCGAGCTGGAAGCGCTGCTGCTACATGATGTTTTTGAGGAATCGCTCTGCTGCATGATATTTCTATAGGAGGATGCATGATGGCGACAGAGGTAGCAGGGACCAAACAAAATATGACAAATCAGTGGCCTTGCCTCCCGCCGGTGTGCGATTGCTAACTTTTGCGTGATCCCCGGCGGCCGTTGGTTGATACTCCGGCATGGTGCCTGATTTGGTTGGGGAGGTTGTCAATTCTTGTGATCAACAACAAAACTGTAAGAAACAATATAGAGTGTCATGCTGATAAAAGGTTTCATCTCTGGTCTTAACTACATAAGTCTGAAGCAAATTTACCTCCGATCAGCTCAGAAAGCAGTAGTAATTTTCTGCCTTCGCTGCATGACCACTGCGTTTTAATATTATACAAGAAAATCAAGCAGAGTATGATTCTTGACGACTGTGTTGTTTACCGAGGATATTTTGTATCATCTTGATGCATTAATATTTAGCCCGATATCTAAATACTAGGAGACCAATGAAGACGAATGTTCACTGTTGTAAGAGAGAAAATCGACTCATGAAAAGGGGCTTCCAAACTCCGCATCATGCTTTTTTTCTTAATGTAAGATCTCATGAATATAGCATCGACTAAGACTTAGCAAGACTGTTTTTTTAGGCAAACTCCGCATCATGTGAGTCGAAGCAGCAGAAGACTAGGAAATAAAAAGAGAATATCAAGAGTCAAATCAATGAGCAGCCCAATGACAAGGAGCCTAGTGGAAGATGAAGCCCACCAAGCCCACTCATGACAAGCCGTCATGCACCAAGTTCATGGACCCAACAAAACTAAAGTACCCTTTGATGTATTTTATTTTTACACTTTTTGCTCAAAAAATAGGGCAATTTATACTTTCCTTGAGTGTAACCTTTTGTCCTTGCACTTCCACAAGGGTGTTGCATGTTGGTGGTCATTTGTGCAAGGCCGTAGGTCTATAAAGGAACCCCATGTGTCACTTGTAAACATCTCTCATTTGAATGAATAAATCTACCACTCAAGGTGAGACTTAGGTTTCCTTTGAGGCGATCCGCTTAGGCTGCAGGCCAACCGAATTTCCTTCCGAACTGTTGGCTCCGAATAACGGAAACGTCACAGGAAAGCTTGTCTCATGTCAATGATCCGGTTGACACTTGGCCAAGTAATCAATACTCGAGGCCTAGCCCTCAACGGGATTAAGATTCACTCTCCATGGGTGCAGGCGTGCAGCTTACTGAATCCGGGTGAGAACTTGGCCAACTTACGCTGTTCTGAATCAAAAAACCTAACAGAAGGCTGTTGCGCTGTTCTGAATTCAGAAGTCAGGCTAAGAGTGTGCCTTTTGCAGCTTACTTAATGCAGTCTTACAGACCATGCATAGTCGAGAAGGAGCATCCAGTGGTTGTGGGGGCAACTTACTTACTCTGGATTCTATGTAGACTGTATATGGGATTGTGGGGGCAGTTGCTCTTCAGATCAGTTATACTTCCTCTGTAAACAAATTTAAGAGCATTCAGATCATTAAAGTAGCGATTTTTTTTGAAAAGGAGGATAACCCCCGGCCTCTGCATCAGGACGATGCATGCAGCCATATATTATTAACTAGAACATAAAGGCGCGCTTTGCTGCGCCCGCCCATATTGACAACATATACTAAATTTATCTATAAAAATCTAAACAGTACAGACATCCAAGAAATTTTGAACGGCTTTGACGGCTCCAAATATAGGCGAGACATGGTGATATCATAACCGACAGCCTCTTTCTGTTATACAACAGCTGGGCATGATGATGCGGCCTTGTCAAATCCTTCTAGAAATAAATAGATACATTTGCCAATTTCATGTCATCTATGGAATTCTCCGCAGAGGTGTCGTACGTGCACTTGACACCGTTCAAGACATTCCAATGCAGAAGCAACCTCTTCCTAAGTTGTTGCTTTGTTGTTATCTCACTTGATGAATCAGGTGTAAAGGAATGATGAGGTTCAGATGTGCAATCTTGGGCAAATCGTTCAGCTAAGACATGGGCACTCACCTTGCACTGCCACCTTTCTAATTTGTTCACCTTTGATGTGTTCTCGTGGTTGTAGAAATCATCATCACATGAATTAAAAACATTATTTGGATATAGTCGAAGTAAACTTATAAAGACAATTAGTAGGACTGAATTAAAAAAACTAATTGGAAGTCTGGAATTAACTTATCATTCCTAGACCTCGTAATACAACTTGTAGAGTGCAATCAGACAACCTTTCTTTGGTGGGGGCGCCATATCAACATGAAAGTTCCCCCAAATTTGATGAAATAAAAAAATTGATGAAATATTTACTTCTGTCAATTGCCTCTATGATGTATGGATGATGTAATTAAACAAGTGGCAAATCTTAGTGTCAGCGGCCTATGTTTTTTTTTCTTCTAGCGGACTCAGAGGTATTGATCCACTCGTGTTGTTGCTTGACAAATCAACCTGAAATATGAAGAAATTAAAGGTTTAAAGGGCCTGCTGCATAGTTTGGAAAAATAAAGTCAGGTCGAGAAAGACTCATACTCCCTCCGTCCGAAAATACTTGTCATCAAAATGGATAAAAAAATATATGTATAACTAAAATACGTCTAGATACACTCTCTTTTATCCATTTTAATGACAGGTATTTCCGGACGAAGGGAGTACAAAACTGAAAATTTAGATATGGATCCTAACAGATTGTTGTGAGAAAAATCCCTGGAAATGCAAACTCCGGGATGAGCACTTGCGGACAGCGCGCCTCGTGCGCAAGGATCATGATCGTCGATGTAAAAAAGAAGCGGAATAAGGAGGGGGCATGGCCTGGGATGCAAGAGCAGAGAAAGGTTGTCTGGAAGAGTGGAATACGGGGAGAAGAAAGGGAGGAAGACGAATAGGAAGAGGAAGAAAACTAATCGCCATTGATACACCGTCGTCGACCAAGGAACGAAGCAAGGAAGAACGACGCTTCGCTACCAACGGGCCGTCAAAGATATGGGCCACGGCCCGGTGAACGAGGGGCTACCAAAATAAACTTGCGGAGCAGCAGCCCAATCGCGTGGCCCGCAACCTCTGGCCGTTAAATCAGGGCGGTCAAAAACTAATCGGACGTAAAATGTGCGAGGATGGCTGTGAGAGCTCCTAGGTCGCCCCATCTTACTGTTTCTTAATAGTGTAAAATCCAGCAGCCGAACACCATCGACGCGGAAATAAGACGGGAAACAAACCCTGAGACCGTACACAACTTCTAAGCTATGCCTTCAAGAAGGAATCACCGCACGTGCGCCAATGATGGTGAGTCCACCACGAGGTTGAACTCTTGATTCTCATCCACAAAGCCAAGCTTCAATCCACCACCTTCAGCAATGACACAACATAGACGCGCGACTACATAGTCTGATCAGAGATCTTGTGTTTCCACCAGAGTGCATAAACTCGTCGCTGAAGCCATCTGTACCATCCGCCCTTATCCGTCTACCGACACCTCGATAGATGGATACCTCTGGAGGAGACAACAGAAGACAAAGACGTCCCATACCGCTTGCCTCCCGCTACTGTCGCACCACCTTCGATCTGATAACCATAGGCTAAACATGACACCTCCGCTAGATCCACCATGCATTACCTGCCGGTAGCAGGCATGACTTGACGTCTCCATATAAGACGTCGTGTGTAGCATCCGCCGGTAGCACATCCACCGGCAGCTTCACCTGCTGGCGATAGGCACCGCCCAACAACTCTGAAAGAGGCGCATGTGTCACCTGTCGAGCCGCATCAAACCCGATCTGTTGATGGAAGGGACTTCCCGTACCACCACCAGCCTTAGAAGGCCGTCACCATCTCGAGATCCAGACTTCGAATCACCCACACGATCCTGAAGTCCGCCGCCGCTCATGAAGGCGGGTCGCCGCACCGATTCCGGGCACTACAGGGAGTACTCATCGTCAGGCTAGCCGCTGTCGTTGCTCATACAACGACAACAACCGCCGTGATCCCGCATCCAACGCCTCGACACCGAAGGAAGCTTCAGCCACCACGCGTGTCCTACGGCGTCCCCAGGAGCGGGATCCCAGGATCCGCTGCCACTAACGCTGCCACAAGGACCCACCACCTGACCCGTCATCCCCGGCGGAGGGAACGCTGCCACTGCCATGACCGAAGCAGCTGCTCTGGGGATCAAGCACCGCCACTTGGCTACGTCCCATCCCAATCCCCCCCTAAGAAGTCGTTGGAACAACGTTGAACCGTCGGGACGACGAAGATCAAGGGCGATCTCACGCCGCCAATCCCTCCAGATCGCGGGGCTGCAGCCATATCCCCGTCGTCCCCATCACTGGTGGCGCCCGGGCTTAGCCGGCGCTCGTCTCTGGGGACTAAAGTAGTGATCTAAACGCTCTTATATTTCTTTACAGAGGAAGTAATAGACACTGGTTTATCATTGATTGTATATATAACAAAATATGTTTCCTATGCCAGTGGAAGTTGATCAGTGGCTGAGGACTGAGCTGACTACACATGACAAAAACCGAATGAATGAGGCTGAGCAAATGGAATAAAATAGACTAAGCAGATGTAATGTGTTTTCAGCCCCAGCGCCTCGCGTAACCCCCTCGTGTCGCTCCCGCGAGCGACCGAGGGGGCGAACCCTAGTCGTCGCTCCTAGTCCGTCGCCTACAGCTCCCTTCCTCCATGCAGCCGACGTGCGCCGCCAATACGGTTGACGTAGGCGGTGGCGGGGATCCCCTTCTCCATGCACGATGTCGAGCGACGGTGGATAATGACTTTAGCGACGGCGTCTTGCGGATCCATGGCACGGCGGATCCCGGTGGCAGCGCTTGGCGACACGGGTGGATCTATTGGTTGTGGCGTGCTGGTCAGCTGGACGTGGCTAGAAGATGGAGGTGGGGCTGGGCATGGCCAGTGGCAATGGTGGCGGTGGCGTCCAACCCGGATCTTGTCTTGGTGGTGACGATGGCGATGGCTTACCCGGATCAGACCATGGTGGTGGCGGCGTCCCCTCCGCCGGGAATGATGGGCCAGGTGGTGGGTCCTTGTGGCGGCACCGGTGGCGGTGGATCCTAGGATCTCGTGTCCAGGCTCGTCGCAGGACGCGCATGGCGGCTGGAGCTTCCTCGGGCATCGACGATGCTTGATGCGGGATCGCGATAACAGTTTCCATTGTATGGGCGACGACAACGGCTGGCGCGACGCTGGGTGCTCGCTGTAGCGCCAGGAATTGGGGCGGTGGCCCTTTTTAGCAACGGCGGCGGAATTTGGGGTCGTGTGGGCGGCTCGGGGTCCGGATCTTGAGATGGTGACGGCCTTCTAAGGCTGGTGGCGGTATGGGACTTCCCTTCCATCAACATGCCGGTTTTGATGCGCCTCGGCAGGTGATGAGGATACAGACCTAGGGTAGGGTCACAGGCCTGACCTATACGCCCTACCCAAGGTCACTACCCTAGAAGCAAAGAAGTCCAAGAGACGACAAAGGATACCCAGTGAAGACGTCGAGTGCGTTCCACTCGACCAACCATATCACTCGGTTACCCCTCCTTCCTGATGTCACTCGACCGTGCAAGAAACCACTCAACCTATTGAAGACCAGAAGTCACTCAGAACAGCAACGGGCAAGTATTCATTCCATAGTCTTTAAGGTCATTATGGACACTTAAGGCTGGCGTTACCAGTAACGCCTCAATCTTTATGTACATTCAACCCTCTGTAACGGGGGATGGCCGGGGTCCTGGCAAACTCTGTATAAGCCACCCCCTCCTCTGGGACAAGGGTTCGCACCCCCTATAACACCACACGCATATATTTCAATCGACCGCCTCCGGGCTCCGAGACGTAGGGTTTTTACTTCCACTGTGAAGGGCCTGAACTCGTAATCTTGTGTGTACAACTTCACCATAGCTGAGATCTTGGCTCCTTATACCTACCCCCCATTCTACTGTTAGTCTTAGAACCACGACAGTTGGCGCCCACCGCGGGGCCGGTGTCTTAGCGACTTTTTGGTGAAGTTGCGATTTTTCCGATCCCCATCATCATGGTTTCCGGCGGTGGTTTGGCTCAGGGCCGCGAGATTCGTCTCGACGCACTCGTCTTCGTCGCCAACGACTCCACCTGGCTTCAGGAAGTTCCCCTTGACATCGAGGCGCTCCCCGTCCGAGGGGCGACGCACTTTCGCATGTGCGTACGCGGCGTCCTACTCCGGAAGCCGTCAACTCTGTATCGGTCGGCTCCCGTGGTGTCCTCTCTCCCTGCTGTTCGCCGTTGCAAGCGATCCAGTCAACCGTGGCTTCGGCGGTGGGTGAAACATGCGGTGGCTCGTCATTCGGCCACCCATCAAGTCACGGCAATCGAGCCCGACGAAACTCTCTATGGCCTGTTCGACCTGACGACTGGATCCGTCAAGACCGCATCCGAGTGTGATAGCAGCGACCCTGCGGCTAAAGTCTTGATGGTCGACAGACCACATAGTCCACCTGGCTTCCATCGCAACAACGGCGGTGATGGTGGCGGCGATCCATCACGCATTCACGAGGAGTACTGTCCCAAACCCCTCTCTTCACAGCAGAGAGAAGAACTTCGCCACCGCAACATGGATGCACTCCACACGCCCATCATTAGAGAAACCCCCGAGGCTCGGGCCTTGGAAGAGGTGCGCCTGGCTAATTTGGCTGAGCGCACTCGACTGGAGAACCTTCAGGACGCACTCGATGAGCGCGCACGGGAGCGGATCCCAGAGTCCAGTCAATGACAACTTTTTCCACCTCAACCTAAGGTATACCGCACTCTGATTCAAAATCTCACAGCTGCGGCCCGAATAGCAGAGTCAATTCAGCCTTCCCAGTCGGAGGCTGGCAGAGGTCTGATGCAAATCCGGGCCTTACTTCGGGCTGCAGGAGAACAGAACACAACAGTGTGTTAGTCGCGGAATAGGATTCATAGCAGGTCTGTGGTGGTAGATACAGTCGGCCCACGGCCCAAGATCGCCTCTACGGCGTGAAGGTCGTGGGCATCAGCAGGATCAGTACAGGAACCATGGGCAGTATGATCACCGACTCGGCCGTGACGACTGTTGTCGAGTGCCCATACCTCCTCCGAGGGGTGGACCATATGTGCCTCGGCAATATGATGACGGACGCCCTCACAGTGGCGAGCGCAGAGTACCGGCCAACCCAAGGGAGCAAGGCTTTGATGCGAGATCTATTATTGTTCAAGGTCTAGTCGAACGGAACAGAGCACACAGGGAAGGCCTTGACAGAGATCATCCGACTGGCAGCAGAGTTCATGTTTCGGGTCCAGAATGTTTCAGCAGAACCATCAGAGCTGCAATGATTCCTCCCAACTTCAGGTTGGCAACTGGAGTCAGCAAGTTCACTGGAGAGTCCAAGCCTGACACTTGGCTTGAGGATTACCAAGCGGATGTGCAGATTGGTGGCGGTAATGATGATGTGGCCATGAAGCATCTTCCTCTGATGTTGGAAGGGTCAGCCAGGGCATGGTTGACTCAGCTAGCACCTGACAGTATATTCAGTTGGGAGGAGCTTACCCGAGTGTTCGTAAGAACTTTTGAGGGTACTTGCAAGCGACCTACAGGATTAACAGAATTGCAGCATTGCGTGCAAAAGCCGAGTGAGACTCTAAGAGATTACATTCAGAGGTGGACCACTTTACATCACACAATAGAAAATGTATCTGAGCACCAAGCAGTGTGTGCTTTAAAGGAAGGCGTTAAATATCAAGAGCTGGTCCTGAAGTTCGGTCGGACCGGAGATATGACTCTGACTCGGATTATGGAAATAGCCACTTGGTACGCTAATGGAGAAGAAGAAGATCGACTCCACAGTGGAAAGAGTAAACCGGTCGGCTAGGACACCGGTGGAGGCAATTCCATCGGAAACAGAAACGTAAGGCCGAACTTGCAGCGCCTGGTGAAACTGCGGCAGAAGTTCAAGGAAAGTTTAAGGGAAAACCTAAGGGGCCTTGGACCCCTAAGAAGGTAAAAGATCAAGCGGGAAATGATGTGTTGGATTTACCATGTCACATTCATACAAAGAAGGATGAAGAGGGGAACCTGATTTATCCTAAGCACACCACTCGACAATGTCGACTCCTGATCCAGCAATTCCGAGAGAAACAACCCAGTGAAAAGGAAAAGGAGTCGGACAAGGACGAGGACAAGGAGGAAGACGATGGTTATCCTAAGGTCAATTCCACCTTGATGATTTTTGCTGATGTTGAGAGAAAAAGTCGATTGAAAGTTATCAACGGAGAAGTAAATATGGTTGCCCCGGCAACGACGACCACATACCTGAAATGGTCACAAATAGCCATCACATTCGACCAGTCTGATCACCCGGCGCGTATAGCCACTCCTGGGAGGCAAGCGTTGGTGGTCGACCCAGTTGTTGAAGGCACTCGACTGACCAAGGTGCTAATGGATGGTGGTAGCGGCCTGAATATCCTTTATGTTGAAACCTTAAAAGGGATGGGCATTCCGATGTCCAAGCTTAGCAAACGCAATATGAGTTTTCATAGCGTTATCCTTGGAAAGAAAGCCAAATCACTCGGCCAGATCGCCCTTGACGTAGTTTTCGGTGATTCCAAGAATTACCACAAAGAAAAGTTGACATTTGAAGTAGTGGATTTCCAGAGTGCTTATCATGCTATTCTGGGTAGACCTGCTTATGCATGTTTTATGGCTCGGCCATGTTACATGTACCTCAAGTTGAAGATGCCTAGACCCAGAGGAGTTATCACAGTCACTGGCAATCGGCAGAAGGCGGAAGAATGCTTCCAGAAGGGTTCTAAAATTGTCAATGCACAAATGGCAGCAGTTGAGTTCCAAGAGTATCAGAAAAATGCAGATCCAAGTGATTTGTTGCGAGCCAAGAAGCCTGCCACAGATTCTGCATTTCAATCGTCCGGAGAGACGAAGCCGATTCACATTCACCTAACTGATCCCAATGCTGCATCGACTCATATCTCCACAACACTCGACAGGAAATAAGAAGAAGCGCTCATCCAGTTCCTCCGTGAGAACTGGGGCATCTTTGCATGGAAACCTTCTGACATGCCAGGTGTACCCAGGGGACTGGCTAAGCACCATTTGCAAGTCGATCTGAAGGCAAAACCTATCAAAGAGCATCTTCGACGGTCCGCCGTACAGAAGAGAAAAGCAATTGGCGAAGAAGTGGCTCAGCTCCTAGCAGCGGAGTTCATTCGAGAGATCTACCACTCCGGGTGGCTTGCCAATGTGGTCATGGTCCCTAAGAAGGATGATTCACTTCGTATGTGCATCGATTTCAAGCATATCAATCGGGCCTGCCCGAAAGATCATTTTCCTCTCCCCCGCATCAATCAGATTGTCGACTCGACTGTAGGGTGTGAGCGCCTGTCTTTTCGAGATGCGTATTCCGGGTATCATCAGATCTGACTGTATGGACCCGATGAAATAAAAATGGCTTTCATCACCCCGTTCGGGTGCTTTTGCTATGTCACCATGCCATTTGGTCTAAAAAATGCTGGGTCCACATTCATGAGGATGATTCAGAAGTGCCTGCTCACTCAAATCAGTCGGAATGTGGAAGCATATATGGATGACATTGTGGTCAAGTCGCGTAAGGGTTCCGACCTGCTGACCGACCTCGCAGAAACCTTTACCAACCTAAGAAGGTATGATATCAAGCTTAATCCGTCGAAGTGCACATTCGGAGTCCCAGGTGGAAAGTTACTCGGTTTCCTCGTTTCTGAACGGGGGATCGACGCGAACCCAGAGAAAGTCGGTGCCATCCTTCGAATGAAACGCCCTGTGCGTGTGCATGACGTTTAGAAGCTTACTAGTTGTTTGGCCGCTTTGATTCAATTCATTTCTCGTCTCGGTGAAAAGGCCTTACCTCTTTACCGACTGATGAAGAAATCTGATAAATTCGAGTGGACTGATGAAGCTGACATAGCGTTTGCAGAGCTCAAAGACCTACTTTCCACCCAGTCGGTGCTTGCTGCACCAATCAGCAAAGAGCCTTTACTGATTTACATTGTAGCCACTGGACAAGTTGTCAGTACAATACTCACAGTCGAGCGGGAAGAAGAAGGAACAGCCTATAAAGTTCAGCGCCCAGTGTATTATCTTTCTGAAGTTTTGACTCCATCCAAGCAGAGATATCCGCATTATCAGAAGCTTGTTTATGGAATCTACTTGACCATGAAGAAGGTTGCACACTATTTCTCTGATCACTCCATTACAGTCGTCAGCGATGCACCATTATCTGAAATTATGAATAACAGAGATGCAACTGGTCGAGTGGCAAAATGGGCGATTGAACTCCTTCCATTGGATATCAAGTTTGAGGCAAAAAAAGCTATCAAGTCCCAAGCAATTGCAGATTTCCTTGTCGAGTGGATTG
>NC_057801.1:508049277-508051422 GCF_018294505.1 Triticum aestivum | reverse complement strand
GACAAGCTCAGCTATGTTCTCTAGATTCATTTTGATTCCTCCAACAACGAAGCTGAATATGAAGCACTTTTATACGAGTTCTGTATGGCCATTTCACTCGCGTCCGTCGCCTCATGGTCTACGGTGACTCAAATTTGGTGGTTAATCAAGTAATTAAAGAGTGGGATGTCAAGAGCCCGTCTATGACTGGTTATTGCAACGCAGTAAGAAAGTTGGAAAAGAATTTTGAGGGGTTGGAGCTTCACCATATACCCGACTGAAAAATCAAGCTGCAGATAATTTGGCAAAGATAGGATCCAAGAGAGAGGCCATTCCCAGCAATGTGTTTCTGGAACATATTCACGCTCCTTCAGTTCAGGAAGATCCTTTCACTGAAGAGCCCCCATAGCCTAAGAGTGCCACAGATCCGACTGAAGTCGAAGTCCCAGCCGTGGTCGACTTGATCATGGAAGTTCTGGACAGTGCCATACATTGCATACATTCTTAGGAAATAACTTCCAGAGGATGAACAAGAGGCTCGACAGATCGTCCGATGATCCAAAGCCTTTACTGTAATAAGAGGACAGTTGTTTAGAGAAAGTGTAACTGGAGTCAGCCAAAAATGCATCACGTCAGAAGAAAGCCGAATGATCCTCAATGATACTCACTCGGGGACCTGTGATCACCATGCGTCCTCTCGGACCATCGTGGCCAAAGCATACCGAGCCGGATTTTACTAGCCACATGCCAACGAGATGGCGAAAGATATAGTACACAAATGTGAAGGTTGTCAGTTTTACTCTAACATGTCCCATAAACCCGCGTCAGCTCTAAAGACTATTCCACTCATCTGGCCTTTTGCTGTCTGGGGATTGGATATGGTTGGACCTCTGAGGACTGGCAGGAGTGGCTTTACCCATGTGCTCGTAGCATTCGACAAGTTCACCAAATGAATTGAAGCCAAACCCATCAAAAACCTTGAAGCGATCGAGTACATCTGTTAGTTTCATTAGAGAATTAACATTTAGATATGGTGTTCCGCACAACATCATCACTGATAATGGGTCGAACTTCGATTCTGACGAGTTCAGAGCCTTTTGTGCTTACCAAGGCATGAGGGTCGACTATGCTTCAGTCGCCCATCCTCAGTCGAATGGACAAGCTGAAAGAGCAAATGGATTGATTATCAAAGGACTGAAACCCCGATTGATGTGTGACCTCAAGCATGCAACAGGCGCCTGGGTCGATGAACTTCCATCAGTACTTTGGGGATTGAGAACAACCCTAAAGGGTCGACTGGCCGAACTCCATTCTTCTTAGTCTATGGAGCCGAAGCTATACTTCCGAGTGATTTACTTCACAATGCACCCCAAGTCGAACTTTTCTCAAAGATGAAGCAGAACAGTCTCGGCAAGATGCAGTCGATCTCTTGGAAGAGGAAAGAGAGATGGCCTTGATCTGGTCGACCATTTATCAGCAAGAGATGCATCGATTCCACGCCAGAAACGTGAAGGGTTGGGCGATTCAGGAGGGAGACTTGGTTCTTCAGGTGGACCAGCAGAAACCACACAAGCTCGCTCCTGCTTGGGAAGGCCCCTTCATTGTCACCAAAGTGCTCCAGAATGGAGCATACCGTCTTTACAACGTCAAGCACAATAAAGACGAGTCACGTGCTTGGAATGCGGAGCTGCTCTGCCCCTTCTACACCTAAGCATTTGGACTGTTAAGATGTAATAAGAAATACTTTCTAGTTTGATTATAAAAGATTTTACAGTCTCCTGAATGGTTGTTGTTCTTTTTTACATGTTTTAAATCCACTAGTGGGTGCCTTAGCTGCGAATCCGTTTCGCCTAAGTTGGAAAAAAATCCTACTGAGTGGTGAGCAAGCCTCCCACTCGAGAGCTTAGCTGTAAATCCATTTCGCCTAAGTTTGAAAAAATCCTACAGAGTGGCGAGCAATTCTCCCACTCAGGGGCTTAGCTGCAGTCCAGTACTCGCCTAAGTTTGAAAAAATCCTACCGAGTGGAGAGCAGTCCTCCCACTCGGGGGCTTAGCTGCAGTCCAATACTCGCCTAAGTTTGAAAAAAACCTACCGAGTGGCGAGCAATCCTCCCACTCGAGGGCTTAGATGCAGTCCAATACTCGCGTAAGTTTGGAAAACTCCTA
>NC_057801.1:508036073-508047805 GCF_018294505.1 Triticum aestivum | reverse complement strand
CTTAGCTGCAGTCCGGTACTCGCCTAAGTTCAAAAAAATCCTACCGAGTGGCGAGCAATCCTCCCACTCGGGGGCTTAGCTGCAGTCCAGTACTCGCCTAAGTTTAATAAATCCTACCAAGTGGTGAGCAATCCTCCCACTCGGGGGCTTAGCTGCATTCTAGTACTCGCCTATGTTTAAAAAATCCTACCGAGTGGTGTGCAATCCTCCCACTCGGGGGCTTAGCTGCAGTCCAGTACTCGCCTCAGTTTAAAAATACGTTCCGAGTGAGAACCGATCTTCTCGCTTGGGGACAAGTACAATGTTTCGTCCCCATATGTAAGGACGGCAAGGCGTCGACTGAGTTCCACCTCTGAGCTATGCCACAAATACAATGTTTCGTTCTTATCCGTAAGGACGAGAAGGCGTCGACTGAGTTCTACCTCTAAGCTACGCCACAAATACAATGTTCCGTCCTTATCCGTAAGGATGACAAGGCGTCGGTTGGGTTCTACCCCTGAGCTACGCCACAAATACAATGTTCCGTCCCTATCCGTAAGGACGACAAGGCGTCGACTGAGTTCTACCTCTGAGCTACACCACAAGTACAATGTTCCGTCCTACCCGCAAGGACGACGAGGTGTTTACTGAACACCGTGTTTGAGCTCCGTCACAAGTACAATGTACTTTCATTCGGCAAAGGGTGAGAAGATCAAATCCACTCGGAACCGAGGGACAATCAAAAAAGTGTAAGAAATAGAGCAAAAGCCACGATATTCAAAGAAATCCAAATTCAGATAAACCCCGCAAAAGTTCCGAACTACAGCAGACCTGAAAGAGTACTCAGACATCAAGCCTGAAAGAGTTTAATGATTACATGATCACTCGGCATTCCGAGGCAAATAAATGTTGGGCATAATGTTTTTCTGTCATTCGTCAGGAGAGGGGCTGGCTGGATCACAGAAACTGTCAAGATCAATGCTGTCTGCAATGCGAGTGGCAGCCTCGAGGAAGGTGTCCATGAAGGGCTAGAAGGTGTGCTTCTTAGTGTTCGCAACCTTGAGGGCCGCCATCTTGTCTTCTCTAGTGTCTTTGCAGTGCACTCGGACCAATCATAGGGCAATGTCAGCGCCACAGCGAGCAGATGATTTCTTACACTCCTGCACTTGACCAGGGATTTGGTTTAGTTGACTCATCAGCGACTCGAGATCTTGTGAAAGTTCCGCCTAAGGCAGAGTTCGGCATCAACCTGAGTCATCGCCGCCTCCAGTCAAGCCAGATAAGCAACAACATTGTCCATGTGTGATTCCAACCGCAGCAAGCTCATCGCAACATCATCCTTAACAAGACAATTTATGGGGTTGAGACCCATCTCAACCTGCCCAGTCTCAGCCTCAAAGTCCTGGGGAGTTCTACACAACCAGGAAAAATGGTGAGTCGACAGTATAACAAGACATTCCAATCGGCGGCAACCAATCAGTCGGACGGTGATACCTTCAAGCTTCAGGACCAGCTTTGCAGCAAGTTGTCCCAGATAGACTCCAGCTCACCCATCTTGGCTTTGAGACTTCCGACTTCATTGGTCAAGTTCTCCTTGTCCTTCTTCAGTTGCTCAACCTCCTTCTTCAGCTTCTAGTTCTCCTCTTCCAACTTGCTGACTGAAGCCAGCTTCTTGTCCGCAAGCACTATCTTCTCTCGTGCATCCTTTTGAGCAGCAACAAGGTCCAGATCCTCCTTCTCCAAAGCTTCCTTCATTTTTTTCTAAAGAAACAACACTCTTCAGACGAGCTTGAAGCTGACGGTTTCACTATGCACATCTGTTCGTGTTAAGTCACTCGATTCAAAGAGACTAAAAGAAAAAACACTGAAAGGCGCGAGCCACAAGATGGGCAAATGTTGATTGGTTACCTCCCATGATGGCTGTTTCTTCCTGAGTAGTCTTGAGGTTCATTTTTGCCAGTTCAAGATCAAGATTGAGACTGGTTTGCTTCTTGTTCAACTCAGAAAGTTGGGCCCCAAGATCACAAGACCTCTGCAGTCAGCGAGACAAATATATTAGTCGATAGAAACAAAAGACAGTCACAGTGAAAGTTACTCTAAGACTACTACCGAATCAAACATTCAACAGTAGTCTTGGGGACTACACCCAGTGGGTGCACTTAGCGTGCCCCCACTAGTTTGGATCAACACTCAGCATGGTCTGCCCAGCATGAGTCAAAAAAAAATAGGAGCAAAGAGTAGATTCTCAGACCCCAACCGACTGCCAGCAGTCAACCGTGGTCTCGGGGACTACACCCAGTGGGTGCACTTTGTGTGTCCCCACTGGTTCGGACAAACATTCAACTCAGCATGAGTCGAGTGGAATGGAAGACCCCTTAAACTCTAAAGCGGGCACACCCCAGTGGGTGATCGGATATGAAACACAACCCATGATAGTAGATGCACATATGGGCAGTGAAGCAACAGCGACAGTTTTTCATGATTCAAAAGTTCAGTTGGAAGTTAACTGACCTTGACGTTGGTCTGCAGAGCGGTGCTGGCATTATAGGCCACCTGACTGGCCTCGTGCATCACCTTAACTTGCTCCATAACAAGATTCACCTGGCAAAGAGCCTCCCTGGCGGCACTCGGCGAGTCGTCTGGAGTTTGGTATGTAACAAAGAGTGATGGCGCCAAGGCGGCCGAAGCAGCCACTGGGTCGGACGCATGGAGTTCCACTGGAGCAGCAGGAGTCGAAGCAGTCGACCCTAAAGGGCGATCAGTCGTTAGCGGATCGGCGAATGTAACGGTTGTCTGAACCGGATCCCCGGATCGCTCCACCACCATCTCAAGCGTCAGCGTCGACTGAGGGACTTGAACCTCAAGTGCTCTCCCGCTAGAGCCCCTGCCTCTCCTCCTCCTCTCCTTCAAAGGCGTTTCTTCTTCATCATCATCAGGAAGCACGACAATCTCTTGTGGAGCTATAGCGAAAAGAAAACATTAGAAATTCAACTGACCGACAACTCAATCGACAAAATAAGTTTTGGTCGAGCGGATTTACCAGCTCGGGAGGTGGCCGCGTCATCGGTTTCCTCATCTCCTGGGGCCTTGTCAATATCCATGTCAGTCATGGCAGAGGTTGGGCTGGAAAGGTACGCGGTCCATTCGGTAAGAACAGCAGAATTAGTTGACAGAGATAAACACAGGAAAGATGCTCACCCTGAGGCAACAGGGACATCCATCTTGATCCTTGGTAGAGTCTTCCGAGCTTTTGGAGGAGCAACCTTGGGCTGCTTGGCGACTTTCTCTGTTGTCTCCGGAGTCGACGTCCGAGTGCGCTTATGTGTTTGGGTGCTTGGGGCCATGTTCTTACAGCGCCCGCCCACCGGATCATGGTGTTGCTTGGATCGGCATTCAGAGCGAGGCGGCGAGTCGACCGCCTCTTCATCGTCTGACTCGTCGCTTTCCTCTTCGTCTTCATCGTCCAAGGATTCCCAATCACCTCTCTCGTCCACACTGTCCTCTCCCTCATGGCCTTGCTCCAGAGCTTGTTCACCATTGGGCATTGAATACATCTCGGTAAAAACCTACAAGACAAGAAGTCGAGTAAAAGTCAGTCGGGCTCAAGAGCAGTCGGAATGTGTATTCAAAAACAGTCGGAATGGAAAATGCACCTTGTCTGGCTGATTTTCATCACTGAAGGGGACGACTCTTCTAGCTCCTCTGGGTTGTCTTTGTTACCTGTAATGCTCTTCAACCAGAGGGCCACCATCTTGGACGGTACTTCTTTTGGATGAACCCAAGCAGTGTCGTCAGACCCAGTGTACATCCACATGGGATGGTCACGGGCCTGAAGAGGCTGGATACATTGACTGAGGAATACTTCCAGCAGGTCCATGCCAGTGATGCCCTGATTTATCAGTTGGACCACCCTCTCGACTAGCATGTTCATCTCCATGCGCTCAGCAGCAGTCACTTTCAGCGAGGAAGGAGTTTGAACACGATCAAAAGTGAAGTGGGGAAGTCCGGTCGACTGACTTGGAGTTGCGAGGTCCTGGCAGTAGAACCAGGTCGACTGCCAGCCCCTAACCGATTCAGGAAGAGTCATTGAAGGGAAAGAGCTCCTCTGCCTCTTCTGGATACCCAAACCCCCACACATCTGAATGACATGTGTTTTCTTGTCACTCGTGTTTGCTTTCTTCACCGATTGAGATCGGATGGTGAAGATATGCTTGAAAAGACCCCAGTGTGGTCGACATCCCAGAAAGTTCTCGCACATAGACATGAATGCAACAAGGTATGTGATGGTATTGGGAGAAAAATGATGGAGTTGGGCACCGAAGAAGTTCAAGAAGCCCCGAAAGAAGGGGTGCGGAGGAAGCGAAAAGCCCCGGTCGACATGGGTTGCGAGCAGTACACACTCACCAGGTCGAGGCTGCGGCTCCGTCTCCCCCTCCGGCAGCCTTGCTGCACCCTTGGCGATCAGCCCAGACTCCGCAAGCTCGTCCACATCTTCCTGCCGGAGCAAAGACCGGATCCAATCGCCTTGGATCCAACCTGGCGGCAGTGCCGAGCGCGACGACGACCTGCGATTCTGCTTCTTGCCCTTCGCCGCCCCCGTCGCCTTCTTCGCACTTTCTAGCACCGCCGTCTTGTCCTTCACCATGGTGGCGAAGCGGCGGCATCGAGAGCGGAGGAGCCGGATGCGGAGGAGAAGCAGAAGGAAAGAGGGGAAAATGGACGCACACAGTCCTAGCGCCTCGGCTCTGTCGCCTTAAAAAGGCCCGCTTTCGAGTGGCTGACGCGTGGGCCAGGCGATCCTGTCAAATCCCGCAACAGTCGCACATGACATACGTGGCGAAAAAGGTGGCATGGAGATCGAGGCGCTCCTGTTTATCCACCCTGCTTACCTCGGCATGCTCCATCTCGCGCGCTTCCCCGAAATTTCGAATCCCGTGAGATCCGGGATACACTGCAACCAATCACGCCGAAGATCCTGCTCCCTGAAACAACACTCGACAGATGATGTTACAAATTCATTCGGCAACTTTCTGAATCGATCAAGGCGACTGAATCGAAGCTGAAGTTCCATCATGACTCCTCCGTCCAGCATAAAATACTCGTGAGATGCAAGGCTCGGTACAAGATCAACTTCAACCTTCTTTTCACTCGGACCTTAATCCATTCGGGGGCTAATGATGCCTAGGATAGGGTCACGAGCCTGACCTATACGCCCTACCCAAGGTCACTACCCTAGAAGCAAAGAAGTCCAAGAGACGACAAAGGATACCCAGTGAAGACGTCGAGTGTGTTCCACTCGACCAACTATATCACTCGGTTACCCCTCCTTCCTAATGTCACTCGACCGTGCAAGAAACCACTCGACCTATTGAAGACCAGAAGTCACTCAGAACAGCAACGGGCAAGTATTCATTCCATAGTCTTTAAGGTCATTAAGGACACTTAAGGCTGGCGTTACCAGTAACGCCTCAATCTTTATGTACATTCAACCCTCTGTAACGGGGGATGGCTGGGGTCCTGGCGAACTCTATATGAGCCACCCCCCTCCTCTGGGACAAGGGTTCGCACCCCCTGTAACACCACACGCATATATTTCAATCGACCGCCTTCGGGCTCCGAGACGTAGGGTTTTTACTTCCACTGTGAAGGGCCTGAACTCGTAAATCTTGTGTGTACAACTTCATCATAGCTGAGATCTTGCCTCCTTATACCTACCCCCCATTCTATTGTCAGTCTTAGAACCACGACAGCAGGTGACACATGAGCCTCTCTCGGAGTTGTCGGGCGGTGCCTGTCGTCGGCAGGTGAAGCCACCGGTGGATGTGCTACTGGCGGATGCTACGCACGATGTCTTATACGGAGACGTCAAGTCATGCCTGCTATCGGCAGGTGATGCACGACTGCTCTGGCTGATGTGTCAAGTTTAGCCTATTGTTGTTGGATCGAAGGTGGTGCGACTGTAGCGGGAGGTAGGCGGTATGGGACGTCTTTGTCTTTCGTTGTCTCTTCCAGATGTATCCAGTTATCGAGGCGTCGGTAGACGGATAAAGGCGGATGATACAGACAGCTTCAACGACGAGCTTATGCACTCCGGTGGAAACATAAGATCTCTGATCAGGCTATGCCGTCGCGCGTCTGCGTCGTGTCCTTGCTGAAGGTGGTGGATTGAAGCTTTGCTTTGAGACAAGAATCCGAAGTTCAACCTTGTGGTGGACTCGCCATCATCGGCGAACGTGCGGTGATTCCTTTTTGAAGGGGTAGCCTAGGAGTTGTGTATTTTTCGTTTATGTTGTGTCTTGTATCATAGGGTTAGTGGTTATCTGAGGAGTTAGTGTCGCGGGGTATATGCCCAAAAGGTTTGTTTTTCGCTTTTTTTCGGGTCGATGGTATTCGGCTGCAGGATTTTGCTCTATCAATAAATATATGGCTGCATGCATCGTCCTGATGCCGAGGCCTGGAGTTATCTCTTTTTTTTTGAAAAAAAGATGTAATTGGTCGGAACAAGTCGGCCATTGTCGGGCCGGGACACAACCTCTAGTCTCCGGGCGTTTGATTTTAATTGGCTGCCTGTCGGCCCAAGTGTTATTGATTTGCCCGCCGTCGTGCGGAAGTCGTTGGAAACATTTCCAAAACACCATCGCACAGGGTTTTTCGTGTCAAAATGATGGACGGGAATGGCGTCACTACTCACTAGTACTCCACTAGTCCAGATGGACCGAGGGGTTTAGTCCAGTGGGGGCAGAATCTAGGCACTGTGTGGCCTAAATAATGCCTGTTCAGAACAGCATCACACATCAAAAGCACTGATGGAATATGGGGATGACATCATGTGATTTTGACCACCTTGTCTGTTAGAATTGCCCGTGCTAGCATGTTTAGGGTATGTACAATGATTGATAAGACAATTTTATCTTAATCCAGCAATGTAATCTAGAAATGACAGAAAAATGTGGTGTACAATGGGTTCTATCTTAATTTTATCTTTAGTAACTAGTTATTTCTAAAAATGTTGTGAGAGATTTGTTGCTAAGAGATCATCTCTTAAATAAGTGAAGGCAAAGTCTTTTTCTGGTTTCGCTTTCTTCCACCTCAGCATTTATCCTACGTGGCACTGCTAAGATAGAATCATTGTACATGTCCTTTGAGAAAGCGTCGTGTACTCTCCAAAAGATAAGCTGAATTGTTTTACTTCTGGTATTTATCGTTTATATCTAGGGTGAGGGGCAATAACTTGCTAATAAGTTCCGCCAAGCGCTACTTGCTCATGAGCAAATATGCTCTGTAGTTCTGTAGTTGTCTTTCAGGATATATATATAAACCAACATGGTCTACCTTAGCCAAATGTGAATTTTAGGACATAAATGTAAATAACTTAGAAGAATTTTTTTCGAAACAGAGGCAAAAGGATTGTCTTGTCGATTAATTAAGAAGAAGAGAATTGCCCAGTTAATTTACGGAAAACCGGGCAAAACCCGATACAAAAGTGACACTCCAGAAGCGACTCACTCTCACGACCACGTAGACGGTCCGTCAAATGCTCCAACACACAACAACCACAACCATCAACGCTTCTACGACTCAAAAGACCAAAGCCGCGTGGACAACACGAACACTGAGCACTACCATCATGAAATTGCAGCTGCCTTCCCTTTAGCTTCATCAACCAAAGGAACCTCCAACTGCTCACTTGACAGAGGCGAAACTTGTCCTTCAATCGAGGCCGCCGACATGTCCACCTTCGTATGCTTCACTGATAGACTCAAGCATAGCTCCCTAAGCTCGGGCATGATCTGCAGCACAGGAGCCACAAGCACGACGATGGACTCACCCTCAGTGGAAGACACCATAGGAGGGGAGGTAGGCACCAACGATGAGACTCCAACACGAGGGGAGAAAGAGCCGTACAACTCCTCACCCCTGTCTTTCGTGGAGCAAACACTGGACGCACAAGAAGAATGTGACGTTAGAGTGGTCTGCAACAGAGCCGGCACAAGGGATAGTCTACACAGAGCAACCTCCGCTCGTTCCAGAAAGCTCTCAACCCGCGCCACACAGTTAGTGTAGACATAACCACACATATATAGAGGATGAACAATAATATAGCCGCGCTTATGTCATTTCTTTGCATGCACACGGTGTTAGTGAAATACGGCACATTTGTAATTACTTGACTTACTTGTAACCAGTGAAGCTCGCAGGAGAATCTAGGAAAGACGCCCTGCCCATCCAAGTTTGTGACCGTCTCTCGCGCGAGACGTCAGCGCCTATGTTGACATTATGCTCTAAACTTCGAGTGGTGTCACAGCGACTAGCATAAAGCTGATGACCTTTCGGAAAAGCAGTGCAAGTGACGCTCTCCGTTGGTTGGATTCTTTGGTCCAGCGGCTTTGACTCGGAATATCGTCCCCAGAGATACCATTACCAACGGTGGAAAACGATGGACGGTGCGCTTACACCTTCGTCGAGGAGAATCTGCCCAATTTGGCATCGTACCACGAGTGCTACCCCCACTATCTGCACGCTGGCCCTTCCGTTTCTCGTCCAGCCATGCAAGTTGGTACCCAATAGGCTCCTCTTTCTGAGAAGAAACATGTCGTGCTTCATCTTCACTGTGCTTCTGTGGAAAAAGTATAAAAGCGTAATCCTGAGCTTAAGCATGCATCGACTAGCACCAGTGAAAACTGATCTACGGTGAGTGGCGGATCAATTATGCTGCTACTGGCACCTCTAGCCGGCTAGCTATATGTAGCTAGTGCGCCTTGGAATGGTAGTGAGTGAGCGTGTGACCAAGAGGAGTGAATTGCAAAAAACCACCACATTTTGAGTTCATGGCCGGATGTGCTACCACGTTCCTTGGACGCCCCAAAAATCCATCAGTTTTCTTACTAATTTTCTCAATAAACCCTTATAACAGGTTTGGAGAGATTTAAACCGATTTCTGACTGGTTGGGCCTACTTGTAAGTGCTGACTTGGCACTGAAAGTCAAATCCACTTATTTGACCGTTATATTAGACGTGGGTCCACGTGTCAGTGTTAGCACTACCCCGTCACAAACACTTTTCTGTTTGAGGCATTTTCTCAAACACGTTGCATGTGTGTGTTCGCATGTCAGCGAGCTCTAGGCTGCCGCTGAGCTCGTGAACGCCAAGGACATCGCCGTCGGACACGTCGTCGTTGTTCCCGCCAATGGAGGGACGGCGAACCCCAAGGACAGTCATCCTGCACCTCCCACCATTTCCTCGCACACGGCGTCGTCCGTTCCGGGCGGCCGCCATGACCGCCATCGTGCGCATGGCCCCGAGTAGCTGGGCGGCGAGGAGGACAGAACGGAGACAACGAGGAGTACGAAATGGAGGGGGAGGAGGAGCCACGGCCGTGAGCACGCATGAGCTCGAGGCGGCTCGGGGCGTCGCAAGGGATGCCAAGAAGCAGCGGTCGGAGGTGCGCAGGTCCGGCGGTGCGGCGCCCTCCGGTGGCTCGCCGGAAGCCGGCAGGATGCGTGAGCGCGGAGCCGGCACGCCACAGCCGTGAGCACGCATGAGCTCGAGGCGGCTCAAGGCGTCGCGATGGAGGACGGGAAGGAGCGGGAGGAGGTGCTGAGGTTCCGATGGAGAGGCGCACTCCGGTGGCGTCGTCGGAGGCCGGCGGGAAGCGGGTGTGCGGCGCCGTTGAGCGCGCATGCGACTCCTGGTGGTTGTGCAACCATTCTGGGGAGAGGAGTGGCGTGGGAGAGATGGGTGATGGTCAACAAATGGCGTCGACCGTTTATGCCAAGTCAGCACTTACAAGTGGGACTTTTCTGTCAGAAATCGGTTTAAATCTCCCCAAACCTGTCATAAGGGTTTATTGAAAAAATCAGTAAGGAAACTGGTAAATTTTTGGGGCGGCCAAGAAATATGGTGGCAAATCTGACCATGAACTTAAAATGTGGTGGTTTTTTGCAATTCACTCGACCAAGAGCAATACGGAGATCGAATCGACCAAATGTGTATGAGGGTGTGGCAGTAATGGCCGACAGTAGCCATGACGTTAAGCAGCTATGTGGTCCGGAGATTAGCCTTGACAGCATATGCTGTTTCTCAGTAACCATTGGAGACTTGGTTGGATTCTCTGGGAGGTTGCCAGAAGTGACAATATTGAAGAGTGTGCATCGGAAGAGAGGAATAGTTTGCGTATATCCAGTCAAAGGTTCTGTTTTGCATTCGCATGTATGTGACGCTCCAAGACCGACGGTCCAAAAGACTTCCAGCTATTCTGAGTATCGTTGTGTGATTTGTTTTGTTTGATGCATTCATCTTTGCATCATGTGCATTGCATCATGTCATCATGCAACCCTTTTTAAAACTCAACTAAATAAATAGCATAGATCGTTGATCTATTTAAATCGAGGGAGTTCACATGATGATTTCTCTTTATAACATATCCTCCTAATATTATTTAGGGAGCTAATAAATATTCCACTAATTTGGAATTCACCCTAACATACTTGCCAAATATTTCATGCCTTTGTTATATCACTTCTTGACCTCAAACTTTGTCCATAACTTCTTTCATCACTTTCCGGAGCTCCACCAAAAATCTCAACATTTTGGCCACTCCTAAACCTTGTCCTAGTTCAAACCATTTGAATTAAAGTCAAATGAGTTTGAATTTAAATCTTGCATTCGTGCCAACTTCTATTTTCTTGGATTAAGCTCATTTTTTTATGAGTCCGGAAAAATTAACCCTATGCGCAAATTCTTCCCCTAACCCTCTCTTTCTTTCTCTTCTCTCTAATTCTTTTCTCCTAAAGAATAGAAGGGAGGGAGGAAGAGTCCAGCCCAGCTAGGCGTCCTAGCCCCAGCACCAGCCCACCTCATTAGGCCCATCTACTCCCTCCTAACCCTAGCATGCACAACCACCCTCTTCCCCGATCCACACTTCTCCCCTCGCGCCGCCAGAACCCATCGCCCGAACCCCCTCCTCTCGAACCCCTCTCCCCATCGTCCTCCTCCTCCGCTGCCACACACAGAGAGGAGCAGAGCCCCGTGCCCGGCCTCTGTAACCCCATCGGGGCGGCCAACTCCGGCGGCCCTCCCTCGTTGTCGCCCCGCGCCTCTCCACTACCTGCATCCCCATGGCGCCCGTCCTCGGCCACCCCGTCGTGCCCCTTCCTCCTCTGCCTAGTCCCCAACGCCCGGAGGCCTCCTCCCGTGTGACGCCCGGATAATTAGACTACAGTAATCCCAAGCTAATGATGCCACGTCACCTCCATTACTGTGATTAAACTCACGTTGATTCGAACCCGATTCAAATTCAAATTTAAAACATAGGCAAACAACAAAAGTTTTCAAACTTTAAAACTAAAATGTTCGGAGTGAACTAAATAATGCAGCGGTAATTATGGTGGAGAAACCACAAATTTTATAAAATGTTTATAGGCTTTAAACTAATTAAAATAGCAGCTATAACAATTAATTAAATGCCTTTTAAAAATAATAATAATACAAACTATTTTAATTAGGTGTCGAACTTTTGGGGCAGTAGAATAAATTATGACATTAAATTAGGAGTTGTATTTATACTTTATAAAACAGAAATTAAAAGAAAATAGATAAAGAAAAGAAAACAGAAAACAAAGCTAAAAAAAAGAGAAAGCAACCCCCCCCCACTGGGCTTCGGCCCAGCTGGCCTCTGGGCCAACCAGGCCGGCCCAGGTCGGCCCCCACTCCCTCTCCTTATCCCCACACCCCGCAAACCCTAGCCCACTCAC
>NC_057801.1:508034468-508035868 GCF_018294505.1 Triticum aestivum | reverse complement strand
GATCCAATCGGGATCGGGCCCGACGCCGACGCCGCCCCTCCCGCACTCCCCGCACCCACACCCCACTCTCCCCACGACGCCCCCTCCTCTCTCCCGGTCTGGATCGGGATCCAGAGGAGGCCGACGCCGCCCGACGCCGCCCCGTCCACCCCTCCTCCCCGGCCGGCCTCTGCTTCCTCCCGGCGCCGCCCTGCCATCGCCGCCTCGACCCCGACAACGTCGCCCGAAGCGTCCCGGACGCCGCCGGACTTCCCATTCTACGCACGACGTCCCCATCACCCCCCTCGACCCTGTCGCCGTCGACGGCCATCACCACCATCCCGACGCCGTCGCCGGAGCCATCGCGCCGTCCCCATCGCCGGAGCATGCCGCCATCGACCCTCCCCGAGCCCTCTGCCTAGTCCCTACGACCCGCCGTGAGCCTCGCCTCGCCTCCTCTTTCCTCCCCACGACGCGCTCACCGCGACCGGCCGCGTCCCGCAACTCCACGCCGCCGCGCCGCCCGCGCCGTGCTCTCGGCCCCCATGACCCACGCGCCCGTCCCCTGTTGCGGCGCCTCGCCGCTGGCCCCGTGCCCCCTCGTGTTGATCTGCTGCGGGCGCTGCCGCCGTCGTCCACCCGCGCCCGCCGTGGCCTCTCCCCACTCGCGTCCCGCTCCGGCCGGGGCACCCTGACCCCGTGCCTTGGCGCGCCTCGTCCGCCCTCTCCTCCTCCCGTGGCCGCGCCACCGCGCCGCCCGTGCGCCTCCGCCCGCCATGGCCCCGGCTAGCCGCGCCGGCGTGCCCCGCCGTCGGTGCCCCGGCGGCCTCGGCCCGCCCTACGGGCGAGTGCCCGCTCGGGTGCGCCCGAGACCGGTGCCCGTTCGCCCGATTGGGGCTCCCCCTGAGCCACTGACCTTGGGGCCCCACCCCAGAACGTTTCTGTTAAAAAAATAATAATAATAAATAAATAATAAAATAAATAAAAACGATAAATATAATTAATAAAATTAAAAATGATTAAATAAAATTATTAAATAAAAATAAAAAAATGATTAATAAAATTAATTATTAATTAATTAATTAACTAATGAATTAATTAAGTTAATTAATCCGGTTTAATTAATTTAATTAACTAGTTAAGTTTAATTAAACTGTAATTAGATTAACCTAAACCCTAATTAACCTAATTAGAGGATGACAGGTGGGTCCCCCTGGACCCACATGTCAGGGTTGACTCAGTCAACCCCTGTTGACTGCTGACGTCAGCATGACATCATGCTGACGTCATTAATACATTTTTTCGAATTAATTAAATAAATAATTAAATTTCAGAAATTAATAAAATCTTTAGAAAATCATATCTTTTAATCCGTAACTCGGATTAAAATGTTTTCAACATGAAAGTTGCTCAGAACGACG
>NC_057801.1:508027185-508034458 GCF_018294505.1 Triticum aestivum | reverse complement strand
CGCCATGGCCCCGGCTAGCCACGCCGGCGTGCCCCGCCGTTGGTGCCCCGGCGGCCTCGGCCCGCCCTACGGGCGAGTGCCCGCTCGGGTGCGCCCGGGACCGGTGCCTGTTCGCCCGATTGGGGCTCCCCCTGAGCCACTGACCTTGGGGCCCCACCCCAGAACGTTTCTGTTAAAAAAATAATAATAAATAAATAATAAAATAAATAAAAACAATAAATATAATTAATAAAATTAAAAATGATTTAATAAAATTATTAATTAATTAAGTAATTAATTAAGTTAATTAATCCAGTTTAATTAAATTAATTAACTAGTTAAGTTTAATTAAACTATAATTAGATTAACCTAAACCCTAATTAACCTAATTAGAGGATGACAGGTGGGTCCCTCCGGACCCACATGTCTGGTTGACCAAGTCAACGCCGTTGACTGCTGACGTCAGCATGACATCATGCTGACGTCATAAATCCATTTTTTTTGAATTAATTAATTAATTAATTAAATTCCAGAAATTAATAAAATCTTTAGAAAATCATAACTTTTAATCCGTAACTCAGATTAAAATATTTTCAACATGAAAGTTGCTCAGAACGACGAGACGATTCCGGATACGCAGTCCGTTCGTCCGCCACACCCCCCTAACCTATCGAACCCGCAACTTTCCCCCTCCGGCTCCTCTGCCCGAAAACACGAAACACCGGGAATACTTTCCTGGATGTTTTCCCCCCTTCACCGGTATCACCTACTACCGCGTTAGGGCACACCGAACACCGCGTATTGCCTTGTTATATTTTGTGATGCTTTGTTTGCTCTGTATTCATTATTTCTTCCCCCTCTTCTCTCCGGTAGACTACGAGACTGACGCTGCTGCTGCCCAGTTCGACTACGGAGTTGACGACCCCTCCTTCTTGTCTGAGCAACCAGGCAAGCCCCCCCTTTGATCACCAGATATCGCCTATTCTACTCTATACTGCTTGCATTAGAGTAGTGTAGCATGTTATTGCTTTCGTTAATCCTATTCTGATGCATAGCCTGACATTGTCGCTACATCTGTTGACACCTTACCTGCAATCCTAAATGCTTAGTATAGGATGCTAGTTTATCATCATTGGCCCTACATTCTTGTCAGTCTGCCTTGCTATACTATTGGGCCGTGATCACTTGGGAGGTGATCACGGGTATATACTATACACACATACATACTATACAGATGGTGACTAAAGTCGGGTCAGCTCATTGAGTACCCGCAAGTGATTCTGACGAGGGGGCTGAAAGGACAGGTGGCTCCATCCCGGTAGAGGTGGGCCTGGGTTCCCGACGGCCCTCGACTGTTACTTTGTGGCGGAGCGACAGGGCAGGTTGAGACCACCTAGGAGACAGGTGGGCCTGGCCCTGTTCGGCGTTCGCGGATACTTAACACGCTTAACGAGATCTTGGTATTTGATCTGAGTCGGCTACGAGCCTATACGCACTAACCATCTACGTGGGAGTAGTTATGGGTATCCCGACGTCGTGGTATCAGCCGAAGCACTTCAGACGTCAGCGACGGAGCGGCGCGCGCCGGATTGGACTAGAACGCCTACTAGGCTAGGTCTGCTTCCGGCCGCCCTCGCAACGTGCAGGTGTGCTCAGGGCGATGGGCCCAGACCCCTGCGCGCTTAGGTTTAGACCGGCGTGCTGGCCTCTCTGTTGTGCCTAGGTGGGGCTGCGACGTGTTGATCTTCCGAGGCCGGGCATGACCCAGGAAAGTGTGTCCGGCCAAATGGGATCGAGCGTGTTGGGCTATGTGGTGCACCCCTGCAGGGAAGTTAATCTATTCGAATAGCCGTGATCTTCGGTAACAGGACGACTTGGAGTTGTACCTTGACCTTATGACAACTAGAACCGGATACTTAATAAAACACACCCTTCCAAGTTCCACAGACAACCCGGTGGTCGCTCTCTCTCAGGGATACAAGGAGGGGATCGCCGGGTAGGATTATGCTATGAGATGCTACTTGGAGATGCTATTTGGAGGACTTCAATCTACTCTCTCCTACATGCTGCAAGGCGGAGGCTGCCAGAAGCGTAGTCTTCGATAGGACTAGCTATCCCCCTCTTATTCTGGCATTCTGCAGTTCATTCCACTGATATGGCCTCCTTACACATATACCCATGCATATGTAGTTTAGTTCCTTGCTTGCGAGTACTTTGGATGAGTACTCACGGTTGCTTTCTCCCCCCTTTTTCCCCCTTTCCTTTCTTTCTGGTTGTCGCAACCAGATGCTGGAGCCCTGGAGCCAGATGCCACCGTCGACGACGACTACTATCCCGGAGGTGCCTACTACTACGTGCAGCCCGCTGACGACGACCTGGAGTAGTTTAGGAGGATCCCAGGCAGGAGGCTTGCGCCTCTTTCGATCTGTATCCCAGTTTGTGCTAGCCTTCTTAAGGCAAACTTGTTTAACTTATGTCTGTACTTAGATATTGTTGCTTCCGCTGACTCGTCTATGATCGAGCACTTGTATTCGAGCCCTCGAGGCCCCTGGCTTGTATTATGATGCTTGTATGACTTATTTATGTTTTAGAGTTGTGTTGTGATATCTTCCCGTGAGTCCCTGATCTTGATCGTACACGTTTGCATGCATGATTAGTGTACGATTGAATCGGGGGCGTCACAAGTTGGTATCAGAGCCGACTGCCTGTAGGAATCCCCTTTCCAACTCCTCGGCCGAAGTTGAGTCTAGCCATTGCAAAACTTTTACTAACTTGGCTGTGTGCCTTACGGGCCCACGTCGCCATTGGGTGGTATTAGGATCTTTTATTCCTCGACCTATACTCTGGGACTCTTATTTCTCTTCTATTCGGGTTAAATGATTTTTGCTAAATCTAACATTAGGATCTCGTTATCACTTTCACCCGGAGAGCCCCTTATTAATGATGATCGTCTGCGGCACGTGAAGACCCTGAAGATACTCTCCGTTGTTAACCCGAGAACTTATGTTCATCGCATTTGCAATTCCCCTTCCACCGTCAACCCTTATGGATAACTACTTTCAGTTGTTATTCTTACATTCATCCCCAGTTGGTCTTGTTATTACCAGATACCTCGAAACACTCGTCGTTGTCTCGATAATCCTTTGAGCTTATCGCCTTGCTGTTCCTTGTCACCTGAATACCCCTATGGATAATTCTCGCACTTGTCGAGTATCCGCTTATCCCCAGTTGTTCATGTGTTTCACAAAAGTCTTCAAAATAATATTCGATCTTCCGAAAATCCTCTGGAGCCTTTGGCTCTTGAAATTCTTGCTTGCTTGCATTATGGTTAATCCCATAAGTCTCGTAGTCTTAATGACATTCCTTGTCATTATCATTTTGAGTCTGTTGACTCAATATGTTTGCGAATACCCGCAAACATCATTGATCCTTATAAATTACCTTTCCGGCTGAGCTGCCATTCTTTTAACTGGAATTGGTTCTCGACCAATCCAATTGTCGTTGATTGTACCCTAAGGCTATTCAACTTATCCATCCCTAATCAGAGCATTGCTTCTGATCCCTTGATTTGGAAATCATAATTCCTTTGCATTTGACAATTGAGTTAGTCAGTTGTTTCTATAATTTGATCTCCTTGCACTCTTCTTCCTCTAGTTGAGTACCGATGCTCACGTCAGATCCATTGTGGACCATCAGGCCCATTGTTGGATTTTATCCGTCAGCATCCTTCATATTCAATAACCTTGTGAGCCTTCCCTTGGATACATAATGCCCTTGGTAATTGTATCATCTACTTTCTCAACCTTGCTCTACTTTCGAGCTTGTGTTATTTACTCTTGAAACTTGTGGTATACGTTTCTAAGAAGCCCCTGTGGGTTGAACATATGCCTTCTCTAAACCGTGTGAACCCGAAAGTTTTCACGAGTCATACTCTTCTGGTGCTTCGCCAGATAAAATTTCAACACTGCAACTTCATCGAACGTGAGAAGTGAATGAAAGGTTATGCATTGGAGAAGTGGGAGTCGACCTTGAACTTGTGTTCATGCCCATGGACACGATGTTGATCTTATCATTAAAGCTTCTTTTAAATAAATTATTCCTTTGGTATAAGTTCATCTTATATCTAGGATCTGGTCTTTTGCAACCGTGGTTCCGACCATGATTGTTCTTCTTTGATCTCATTTCTCGGACAAGTTAAAACAATTGTCTTCTATGGATCAATACACCAGTCCCACCTTTACTTTGATCTTGTGTCAAGTATTACCCCCCTGGTATCTCGAGATTATCATGGAACTGCATAACTCCTTATGAGTTCTTCATCAAGTGCTACCTTCCCACTGATTCCAATTTTTCGCGGGCTCTGAGTTATTGAACACTCAAAGACACCGATAACTGAACCGAGTCCGCTCTTCGGTTCAACAACTCTTCAGTAAGCTTCTATAAGTACGAGTTTGTACCCGATCACGCCATTCCTAGCCTGTTTGGCTATATCATTGTCGTGACGATTCTAACTGTGCTACCTGGTCCTTATTCTCGGAGCACCAATTTTCGACGATGAGCTAACCTTATGTCGATCCTCATCGTCATATCATTTCGCCTTGAACAACAAGTTCATATCATTTCGCCTTGAACAACAAGCTTGGTTTCGAGTTTGTGTCGTACCCTTGGTTCCAATAACCTTTCACTTCATCATTACTTGACTTGATGTCGTTACCGATCGATTACATCTTCATGAACTCTCGCGACAAAGGTGTCGTGATCATCAACATTCTGAGCTCATCCAGGATATCAATTGAATTCATGATGAGAAATAACATCCTTGCCCTTGACGAATTGTATTATCGTCGACCACTTTATTGCCTTCACACCAACACAAGCTTGTTCATGTTTGGTGTTATACCTTGAGTTCCTTGCTATCCAGCAATTGTTCTTCTTTACCTTGGAGTATTACCATCCTTTATGTCAAGAATGTTCTGAGATTTGTTCCACCTCTTGAGAATTCTTGGCATAGAAATACTTCTCACCATCACCATTCTTTATTGGTCCCCGTGTTTATTCCAACAAGTGAACGGTGTTGTTTGGATTCTTTCCTTCTAGCAACCCTATTTTTCTGAAGTTAATGGTCGAAAGTTCATTCTTAGGCTATTGATTATTGAATCACCATTCTCACATTGGTCGTGCAACCCAACCCATATCTCGGGTGCACCTTTCAACCAATGTTTAATTGTGTATGTTTTCCTCGAGCTTACTTCCTTATATCATTTGATCTGACAAATGTTATCTCCTTGTTCACCTAATTGTGGAAATCCATCTTTTGGAAATCTCGAAGAATTGTCGTTGAGTTCATCATCCACCTCCTTGTCCTCTCCTTGGGATAATGATGAACTCTTGTTAACGGAAATCACTTCATGGTTCACTTCCCGAGAATCTTACAGTGTTATCCCATCAATTTGTGTTGCACCTTTCTTCTCAGGCATCCTGAGCCCGAGGTATCCTGACACCACTCATACCTGAACCTTGGTCAGATGTGATGGTTTGAACATATTCATTGGTCTTTAACCCGATAAGGTGATGTCATCCTAACACACCTGCCCGGAGGGCCTATTGTTATAGTTCTTCCTTTTAGCAGTGTTAGTCATTCTTCCGTGAGGAAATTGGAAGACTTATTCTATAAGTTGTTCCTGATGGATCCTTTGTGTTCCCAAAGTCTGATCTTCACCTAATGACCATGTCAATGCTATCTCGAAGCATGTCTGTGATACTCTAATTTTCAACAAGAACATTTGAAGCCCAATGCTAAATGTTTCTTGCTCAATTACCCAAACACCGTTGTATGGGCAATGTCATGAAAATTCTCTCCCCTACCTAAAGAGTTTTCTACATTATATCCTGACATGGATATCATGCTCTGCTTGTCCTTGGGAAGGATATACCCTTGAAATATGTGTTTAAACATAATTTCCTTTCCATTGTTCTGTTTAATCTGATGATCATATTTCCTCCCATTGTTGGTTTAACCTTTCTTGTGAACTATATGATCTGAGCAGTAATATTCTCCTGCTTATGTAAACACCTCGTTGTACAATTCTGTCAGTAAGAACCTGTTACTTTTGTTGATGACATTCCAGTAACCACCGATGGACGAGAACTTCGCCTACTGGTCCGCCTCGTTCAACGAGCAGGAAAATGGTTCTCTTCGTCCCTCGCCCTTGGTACCGACATTGCTGCCGACATAACTGACATGCTACTCTCTGACATGCCTTGCTATCGTGATCGTACAAGATGTCAGCCCCCCCCCCCTTTTCTACTTTTAACCCACATGGTGGGCCCATAACCCACAGGTCCCAGGAACGAAACCTGACTCTCCTTGTACAACCTGTTGTTAAAGTTATTCCTCGTGCTTGACTTTGTATGTAATTCACGGGCCACTTGCCTGTTGATCTATTCTGGTATGGGACACAATACTTATTCCCGTTGCTCAGAACCCCTTTCGCACTCTGCTTCAGGCAATGAACGATTGCCTATCCGCTTGAAACTTCTTATTGCACCGTCGTACTTTGCTCTCGATAGGTGTAATTTGTTCAACTTGAGAGATACTCATATGTTCATTCTTGGGATACCCCCAGATGAATTTCCCTTATAACCTCCTGTCATTGTAGAGCTGCCCCTTACCTATTCATAAGTACGATGGAGTTCCCCGAAGAAAGGACGAGAACTTCATCATGATGCTTTGGAATAAAGAATTGAAGACATCAACGAAAGGGATTAACTTCTTCAAGAAGATCCATAGAATAACCCGACCCCCCCTTACTCCCCTCTTAAATCTCGGGACGAGATTTCTTGTAGTGGAGGAGAATTGTGACGCCCGGATAATTAGACTACAGTAATCCCAAGCTAATGATGCCACGTCACCTCCATTACTGTGATTAAACTCACGTTGATTCGAACCCGATTCAAATTCAAATTTAAAACATAGGCAAACAACAAAAGTTTTCAAACTTTAAAACTAAAATGTTCGGAGTGAACTAAATAATGCAGCGGTAATTATGGTGGAGAAACCACAAATTTTATAAAATGTTTATAGGCTTTAAACTAATTAAAATAGCAGCTATAACAATTAATTAAATGCCTTTTAAAAATAATAATAATACAAACTATTTTAATTAGGTGTCGAACTTTTGGGGCAGTAGAATAAATTATGACATTAAATTAGGAGTTGTATTTATACTTTATAAAACAGAAATTAAAAGAAAATAGATAAAGAAAAGAAAACAGAAAACAAAGCTAAAAAAAA
>NC_057801.1:508026329-508027101 GCF_018294505.1 Triticum aestivum | reverse complement strand
CGTGGCCTCTCCCCACTCGCGTCCCGCTCCGGCCGGGGCACCCTGACCCCGTGCCTTGGCGCGCCTCGTCCGCCCTCTCCTCCTCCCGTGGCCGCGCCACCGCGCCGCCCGTGCGCCTCCGCCCGCCATGGCCCCGGCTAGCCGCGCCGGCGTGCCCCGCCGTCGGTGCCCCGGCGGCCTCGGCCCGCCCTACGGGCGAGTGCCCGCTCGGGTGCGCCCGAGACCGGTGCCCGTTCGCCCGATTGGGGCTCCCCCTGAGCCACTGACCTTGGGGCCCCACCCCAGAACGTTTCTGTTAAAAAAATAATAATAATAAATAAATAATAAAATAAATAAAAACGATAAATATAATTAATAAAATTAAAAATGATTAAATAAAATTATTAAATAAAAATAAAAAAATGATTAATAAAATTAATTATTAATTAATTAATTAACTAATGAATTAATTAAGTTAATTAATCCGGTTTAATTAATTTAATTAACTAGTTAAGTTTAATTAAACTGTAATTAGATTAACCTAAACCCTAATTAACCTAATTAGAGGATGACAGGTGGGTCCCCCTGGACCCACATGTCAGGGTTGACTCAGTCAACCCCTGTTGACTGCTGACGTCAGCATGACATCATGCTGACGTCATTAATACATTTTTTCGAATTAATTAAATAAATAATTAAATTTCAGAAATTAATAAAATCTTTAGAAAATCATATCTTTTAATCCGTAACTCGGATTAAAATGTTTTCAACATGAAAGTTGCTCAGAACGACG